>NC_057813.1:511856330-511868084 GCF_018294505.1 Triticum aestivum
ATCGTTAGCCAGGGACCCAGGGTCCATTACCGTCTGCAAACTTTCTCCGTGATGGGTGAGTGTGGAATATGTGTGGGACCGGAATTTGTGCAAGACCGTATAGTACTATATCTGTGCGCTCTTCAAAGTAGTACTACTACAATTCCGAAGCGCAGAAGTGGCACATGCAGCGGAGCATATGAAGGCGTACAATAACGGTAGTAGTGCAGAAGTGGCACATAGTACTTCCCCAAAATGTGGTGCCGAGCATATGGAAGCACAGTGGTAGTAGCAGGCTACATATGGTACGACAGGACGGCTGCGTGTAAAGACGGAGCAAAAAAAGTAGGCAGCCACCGACCAGAGCCCGCTGCGCGATGCGCGGGCCGCGGGGCCAGTTGGTCCTGGCCCCGGAGTCCCTACGCATGCGACGCAACTGTCGTGTTGGAAGACTTTAGTGAGCCCAACTCCAACGCGCGACCCTAAACGGATCGATCGGTCCGTTCCCGTTTGGAGTAAGAAAAACGGACACGTCCGTTCGCTTGCTGTCGTGCGGGAGTCGGTACGCCTAACGGGTCGGCCGCATCCCAAATGGTCCGTGTGTTTTGAACTTGCATTTATGCCAAAATAAGGCCAAACAGATTCGCGAATAATACGAACTCATCTAATCTAATCTAATCTAACCTACTAATAAAGCACGGAGTGCTTCTGGTCGTACGTCGTCACCTTTTTTTTACCGTAGTTTCTTTCGCACGTAGCTTATCGTAGGTTGACCCTCGCTTTCCGCTCGATCCGTTCCTGGTACGTCCCTTCCTCCTTCCTAGGCCTCTGGCTGGGCCTTTCTGGCGCCCCAGGTGGGCTTACGCGCGCACACAAATTGGCCCAATTAATCCAGCTCACCTATCCAATTTGAGGCAAAAATACTTGCTGGTGACAAGACTCAAACTGTGAACCTAACAGCCAGCAAAAAACAGCACGGCCAACCAAGCTAGCATGGGTTATTTGTAAAAATACAAACTGATTCAAATAATAAATAGTCCCACATCGCTTTTTTTTACATCCAAACTACTCAATTTATATACGTTTTTTAGTTTCCTAGGTGTCAGGAAGCCGTCTCGGAAATCATTACAGAAAAACAAGGAAGGAAAGAGAGGCTAATTAACTGGAAAGCGAGGCAACGAAATAAGGAAGGAATCCTGAGAGATATATTCTAATCTAGAGTAATATAAGAAGGGACAAAGAACAACAATGTTGGATTTACACAATATATACCCACGGGAAGCATTATCTAGACGGCCTGCAAAGTAGATTTACACATGCAAGCAAAATAAAAAACAACATTCTTTTCGCAAGAAAGAACAAGCCATGCAGACACACCATAAACAATTGTTCCGCATATTTTCTTTTACCATCAGAATGATGAAGCGAAATGCATTCTTGTGTTCTTACACAAACACATTTAGGCAATAAATCCCGACGACACTACCATGCCAACGCAAAATTAATCGTTACTTTGATGCAGTTGCCATATCAAGTGACCAAATGAGAAGTCCACTTGCCTTATCTCATTCGCTTCTTGATTCCTGAAGATATCCACATCAGATTGCTATTTCTAAAAGGTGTTTAATCCTGAGAAAGAAGTAGAATACATTAGTCGGTGGTACAAGGTATACAACTGTTCAAAACTAATTTATGGTATATATACAACCGAGGGTTCGAGATGATGATAAAAGTATCAGGTACAAAAGTAAAAAAAACGGTCACACGACACAATGATGATTAGGAGCTACCTATAGATATAATTTTCAATATCTAGAGAACCATAGGATTCTGAATTTTGGCATCAGTGGATAGAATTCCGCGCAAACTATAACACTGTGTGTTCTTAATAGCGGTATCAATCTGACCGTCAAACTGAACCGGATTAGTCAATGATCCACTGAGCAGGAGTTTACCCAATTTCAAATAACATAAAATTTTTATGCTCCAGTTTTGATGTGAAAAGGGTACACATGTTAGCACACTTCATTCATCCAAATACATTCAACCTCTACCGAATTGTCATTGCATGAGAAATTCAGGTTTTAATCTGATGCATAGAACCTCATGTAGCCTGAATGGTACACTTCGGACGCATTCAACATCAAATGAAGTGTACTAAATGGATCTGGATGTACCCTTCAGTTTTAATTCGGTTGTTGTTATTCATATTCAAACTGATGCATACAAGCTCATGTAGCCTAAAATTGTCAGCACGTAAGATTTCAAATAAAGTGCACCCTTTAGTTTTAGTACAAATAAACATCCAGATCCCGAACTCTTAATAAAAATGCATGGAAGCTAATGTAGGAATCGTCAGCACGTAATTCCCCAATTCCTTCATCCAGACCCATTCAACATCAACCGAATTCAGGAACACATATTATATACATTCTGAAGGAACACCACAAAAATCAAAGAAATTACAAACCACACAGTAATCAGTCGAGAACCCACCATATCATGGAAGCTCACCGGTGGTAGACTGCTTTGTATCCTTACTTGCAACACCTCGTGCGTCATATGGAAGGAGGTGGCCTGCGGCAGGATACGGGTGAGAAGACCGGGGAGATGAGACGACGAGCAGGAGAGTCATCAGCGGCACAGCGTAGCGTGGGCGCCGGGAGCAGCAAGCAACAAAGGCAAGCAACAGTGGCAAGCAAAGCAACCACCAGCAGCAAGCGGCAAAGCAAGCAGCCAGCAGCGGAAACAACAGCAAGCAGCAAAGCAAGCCAGCAACGAACAACAGCAGCAAGCAGACAGAAGCGGGTAGAGGCGACTCCTCACCTTGCCGTTCGTTGCGGCCGAGTCGGACAGATCAGGGAGGCGAGAGGACCGACAACAGCGTGTTTCGGACAGCGTCAATGGTAGTGTGCGGTCGAGGAAGCTGTAGGAGGGACCCGTGGCTTCGAGTCTGTGGCCCAGACGTGGACCCCTTCATGGTCACTTTAGCTGCTCGGTGAGGACGATGGCCGCCGCGGGGTCGCAACGGCGGCCAACAGAACCAAGAAAGGTGGCCTTGGTTCAAGAGGTTCCTGCATGCCGGCGCCCGGAATCACCATTAAAGGAACAGCAGGAGCAACAATTAATCTAGGGAAATACACAGGGGCATGAACGCACCGGAGAAACGAGGTGATTCATGGCGGCGTCTAGCGGACATGCATGTCGGAGCCGGAGGCGTGGACGTCGATCCGGACCGACGGCTGGCGGATCCTGCCGGCCCCTGCAGCTGGCGTTGCAACGGCGAGCGGCGGCATCCCTGGCGAGCTTGACCAGAAAGGGGATCCAGGGAGGGAGAAAAGGAGTGAGGAGTGAGGTAATGGAGTGGAGGAGGAAAAAGATGAAGGGACAACCGGGCAGGAGGCGGCGCGTGTCCCTTCGAGATGTCATTGCTGGACTGACCTAGGAGACCCACTGGTCAGTGGCAAAGGAGAGGTTGAAAGAAAATAAAAATAAACAAAATTACCTGGAATATCTCTTCCTCCTCTACTCCTTCATAGGCTTCTTAGGATTAGCATAATCTAAATATCTCGGTGCTAAAAAATACAAAATATATTGGAAAATTTGACAGATGTTACTACTTATATAATCTAAATCTAAAAGTTTTCGGAGATTATTTTACTGCCCTTTTTCAAATTCGAATTCAAATCTGCCCCAACTTTGGGTTTGAACTATAAGTAGGTGATATAAGATTCCAATGCTCATGGAATGTCTACAGATCTTGTAAATAACATATGACCTCCATTTATAAATTTCATGAACTTTGAACAAGGGAATCATCACCAAACAAATATATTGCAGTTCTGGCCTTTTCTTGATTTTGAACAAAAGCACTTGATTCAAATATCGTAACAAATATATTGTAGTTTAATTCTATGCATAGATGGCTCGATCTCACTGTCGTCCAAAGGTCATCTTATTGGACACTTGAGAATGGGGAACCATAAGCAAGATGAGTTCGCTCGTCCTTATTTTATTAAAAGTTAAGTCAAGTGCTTTGTCTGGGCCAAGCCTAGATAGTTAAAAAAGAATAAACTCTTCCCAATTAAACAACCATCTTTAAAAATTGCCTAACAAAACAGCTATAAAAAATATGTGTAAAAAATTTCAACACACCAAAAAAAACTTCAAAATGTTCACAAAACAAAGTCCATCTAGAAATGTACAGCCAAAAACAAAACATTCTTTTCATCAAAAACACCTGTTCAAAAAATGTTCCTTTTTGGTAAAATTTGTTCTTTTCTAGAGAAATGTTCCAATTCTCATAAAACGTTAACTACTCTTAAAAAGTGTTCCAATTTTTATGAAAATGTTAACTTTTATTTAAAATAAGGAATTTTGACGTTTAACCTTATTATGGATGTTTATTAAATTTTGATATAAAAACTGATGCACAATGGCACATGAAGATGGTTGTGCCTTTTTTTGCCCGGTGCAACGCACGGGCATTTGTACTAGTAAATATAAACATTAAAAGGCCAGACGGCCGCAGTACCAAGTTCACCATCTTTCATAATTAAACTAAAACTTAATAAAAAACATAAAAAAAACTTGATAAAAATGGTCGTCGTTGTCGTCGCCAATGAGGCCACCGTCATCTCCAGAAGCCGCTCTTCTACGCATCGTCGTCGCCGCTGAGGTCGATGTAGGGAGGTGGCTGCCAAAGGTGGGCTGGCGGCCCCTGGCAGACCGGAGGCGCCGACGGCGCCTGCACCACCTCCTCCCGTGGCTCCTGCTCCGGCGACCGTGGTGGCGTGGCTGAGCATGTGCTGACTCCCATCGAGTCGGCCATTTCCCCCGCCGTGCACGACCAGCTCCACCGCTGGCCCACGAGGCGGCTCCATGCAGCAAGGGGCTCCTCCTCCTGCACCTCCTCCTTCACGGCCTCCTCCTTGACGACGACGTCTAGCTTCGGGATGGCCACGTCATCGGCCGCCGAGAGGGCCACGGCGGTCTCTAGGTCGGCCCATAGCCGCTCGTCGTGCGTGTTCATGGAGTCCTCCATGACACGCCGCATGAGTCGGACCTCCTCCTCCTCCTCGGTCATGGGTGGTGGCCGTGGAGGGACGGAGACGGCGACGGCGACGGTGAGATGTCGTACACACGCCTATGGCCACACGCTTGGGGCGGGCTCGAAGGACGACCAACAAAGAAGGACCGCCCCGCAGGTTGTGCTCGTCGCGGAACCACGTCTCACAGCGGCGAGTCAATGGCGTACCTAGCGTCCCGGAGGAGATTCGGTGGCAGGCGGGCGCGGCGACGGAGGATCTCTTCGCGACGGGCACGACCGCTCACCGACACTGCTGGGATTGGCACGCGGTCCACGGAGAGATGTCAGTTGTTTGGCAAATGGACATCTCTCCACGGGAGCGGCATTGACGTCTCCCAGTACCGGCGACAGACGTGGACGTGGACGTACGGCCTGTTGCGCTAGCCGGCCACCGGCGGTGCGATCTGAAAGGCGGGCGGAGCAGGTGGTGAGGGAGGATAAGGTGGTGCGGGCGGCACCGATCTGTTGGAGCGGCGTCGACCAGAGGAGGAGCCGCCCTCGTGGTCGTGCTTCCCCTTGCTGATCCAATGCCATCCAATGGCGCTGGCAGGGAGGTGGGCGAGTGGGGGTGCGGCAGCGCTGGCTAGGGTTTGCTGGACCTGTCGTGGCTTCAGGAGGCAGGCCGACCAGGAAATGAAAGTTGTGGACTAGCCGGTCCACGACTTCCCAATTTAAAGAAGGATGACGCCCCTCGCTTGTGACTGACTATCGGCGCCCGCTGTTCTTGTGCATTGAATATGGGGGTGGAGGTTGGTGGAAGGCCGCCACACGTCCCCAAGGCGGACGTCGAGCATGCGTGTGCCCGTCTGTTCGACGTCCGTGTGGACACAAACTGGGCGCATGTTTGCGCTGGAAATGGAACGGGCCGGACGCCAAACGAACAAAATTTGAAGATGCGGTCGCGCATCGGGTCGAGTCATCTGTCCGTTTTGGCCCAAAGGAACGCAGGCGGACATGATCGGGTCGCGCGTTGGATTTGGCCTGAGGGCAACTCTGACACATGACCCCAAATAGTCTGCTCGCATCCGTTTGGGGGCAAACGGACACAAACCGGGGGCCAACGCGCTGGAGAAAACGGACAAATGTCCGTTTTCGGTCTGCTTTCAACCCATTTCTGGCCCAAACGTGGGCCGCGTTTGCGGCCAAACGGATAATGCGCAGACGGGCGGGACATGCAGACGAACGGGATGCGCACCCTTGTCCTCCCTTGGCCCGCCCGTCGGAGACACAACCCCATTTCTCCCTCCCTTTCGTTGCTCCGCCCTCGGCCCCTCGTCATCACCGCCGCCATGCCCACCACCCAGCTTTGCCCGTCGGTGGAGCAACCCCTTTTCTTCCTCCCAAGTCGTCACTCCGGCATCCGCCCGCGGTCGTCCACCTTGTTGTGAACCAACGGCCTCGACGTGCCCTTTTCGGTCACGTCTCCACCACGCCTGCGAGGTGTTCGACAGTTTGCCTGCAAGGTACCATGGATAGTGGAGATGAGTACTTCTTTCACAACTTCATTTGTTCATTGGATAATTCGTCCTCGGACGATGAGGACATAATGGTGGCAGCATTGGTCGTCCATGGCCACATTAGTAGGATGCGGCCTCGGTTCAGGGGATCAAACCCCGGGCATGCCCCGGCCTTGATTCGCAATAGGGAGAAACGGCACCACCTCCTCTATTCTGATTACTTTGAGAGCACCGCACTCTACAAACCGCATCAATTTCCTCGCTGCTTCCGAATGAGGAGGCATGTGTTCAATCGTATTCGGGAAGGAGTGGTTGCATATGAAGCATACTTTGAATGCAAAGAGGACTCCCTTGGCAAGCTTGGCTTTTCTTCTTATCAGAAATGCACTGCGGCTATTTTGGAAGTGCGTTATATCGACTAGAGGGGGTGAATAGGCGATTTTTACAAATTCGTCACTAAGGAATTTCTACTTGAGGAATTTTCTAAGTGACGAAATACATGCAGCGGATAAAGTACTCAGGTGCATGCATAACAAAGCAGTAGCATAGTCATCATGATGAAATGAAGCATACACAGAGCACAGGCAGCGTGTAAACAGGATAAGTAGGCAGAAGATAAGATGACTGAAGAAATAGAATTGAGGAAATTTGAGAAAGTCTTCAATCAAAGTATTCAAATAGTAACGATCAATTTCATCAACAAATGAGCGAGGAAACGAAAGAGTTGAGAAAATAGAACCAGTAGTTCGGTGAAGACCGTGATTTGGTAGACCAGTTCCAACTGTTGTGACAGTTGTACGTCTGGTTGGAGAAGCTTGGTATTTATACCAAAGGATGAAAGGACACACAATCCTTACTGTATTCTCCTTGAGCTAAGGTCACACAGACCTCGCCCAATCACTCATGGTAAGTCTTCAGGTGACTTCCAAACCTTCACAGACTTGGTCACTCGATGATCCACAATTACTCTTGGATGCTCTAGACCTTGACGCACAACCGTCTGGAAGATGCATAGTCTTCAAAGGTAACAAGCATCGGTTCCACAAAGGAACAATCTCTACAGTGATGCTCAATCACTTTGGGTTGTAGGTGTTGGGGTTTTGGGTTTTTTTTCACCGATGATTTTCTCTTAAAGTCCTCGGAGGATGGGATGCTCTAAATGACAAGTGTCAGTTTCTCTCGGAGCAGCCAACCAGCTAGTGGTTGAGGGGGGCGACTATTTATAGCCAGGGACCAGCCCGACATGATAAGATATAGATGCCCCTAATGATATGACCGTTAGGTGGATAAGATATTTGGGACAGCTGGTGCATAGCACAATAACAGTCGGAAATTTGAGCTCTCAAATTCCTCAGGGCTATCATGTTCCTCACTTGTAGGCAATCCACATTGGCAAATTTCTAACTCCTCAGTCAGAACAAATTCCTTAAAGACCAGAAGATCTTCGTCTCTGTCACTAAAGAAATTGACTAAACTGTATGAGATTTCCAAAGGCTTCACTCGAAGGATTGGGAATGTGTAAGCTTTGAGATGAGTATCACTTGGAAATTTTTCGTAGTATTACCTTGACCCCCTTTAACAATACGGTGTTCCCTATGACTCAAGAAAGGAAAATCAAACTGCAAAAACAAAAGGCTTCACGCTTCATAATCCTCGCATCAATATCAATATCTTAAGGTCACACCAATTTCTTCATTTTCAAAGTCCTCAAGAAAACCAAAGTCTTTAGCTGAAGACATTCATTTTAGGGGTCGACTTTCTTTGGAAATATAAAACTCCTCATAGAATTAGTAGACATGTGTACACTCACAAACACATTAGTCCCTTAACCTATAAGTCTTCAATACACCAAAATCACTAAGGGGCACTACATGCACTTACACTATTCGCATGCTTGCATATGGAATTCTCGGTGATCTTGTGGATGAGTATGTGCATATGAGTGAGTCCACATGCCTCTTGTCAATGTATAGTTTCTGTAAGGCCGTGGTGGCAGTGTTTGGTCCTAAATACCTGAGAGAACCAAATGTCACTGATACAAAGAGGTTGTTGATGATTAATGCCAAGAGGTGCTTTCCGGGCATGCTTGGTAGTATCGATTGTATGCATTGGAAGTGGAAGAACTATCCATTTGCTTGGCAGGAGCAGTAAAAGGGACATGTGAAAGGTGCCACTGTCATACTTGAAGCTATGGCTTCACAATATCTGTGGATATGGCATTCTTTCTTCGGCATGGCTGGTTCTCAATAGTGTTCTTCAGCATTCTCCAGTGTTTGCAAGGCTTGTAGAAGGCCATTGCCCGGATGTCAACTTTGAGATCAGTGGCCACCATTACAACAAGCGATATTATCTAGCAGATGGTATCTATCCCCAGTGGTCCACTCTTATGAAGACCATACCCAATCCGCAAGAAGAGAAGAGGCAGATGTTTGCCTAAAATAGGAGAGTGCTAGAAAAGATGTGGGGCGTGCATTTAGTGTGCTTCAGTCTTGATGGGGTATTGTCCGAAATCCTACATTGACATGGATCACTCAGAAGCTTTGGGAGGTCATGACTTCTTGTGTGATCATGCACAACATGATCGTTGAAGATGAGCATAATGGCAGTATGTATGACCAAGGTTTTGATTTCCAGGGTGAGAATGTTGAGCCTGAGCACCCACCTCGTGCAACCTTTGAACAGTTTGTCCAATTTCATCGTGAGTTACGTGATCGGAACACTCATACGCAGCTGCGAGATGACTTGGTTGAGCACATGTGGGATCATATTGGCAATCAATAGATCTACTTGTTTAATCTCTTTTCGTGTGCACAAACTTTGAGTGGTTTTGTAAGACTATTTGATATTTTTAAAACTTTAATTGGATTGTAATAAAAGACTACTTTGAACATATGTTTGATTTAAACTATTTTTGCTATGCTTCATTTTGTTGTACTTGCCTCTAGTGGACGAGATGGGGCCGAAGATGGGGCCGCGCATTGGGTGCCCGGTCGACGCAAACCCAAATCCAGGCAGACACGACCCCATTGCCACCCCCAAACGGACAAATTTTGGACAAAACAGACGTCTGCTTGGGGTCGTCCATGGAGTTGCCCTGAATACTTTCTTTTTCCGATTTGCAGGAAAGATGCATCCTGTGTTAGAGCAACTTCAACGGCCCAATACTCTGGGAAAAACTTTGTTTTTGCCACTCTAGCTTTTGACCACTATAGAATTTGACATTTCACTTTTTTCACTCTTAGTTTTTTACCCCGCTTGGAGGTTGATGGTGAAAGACATGGTAGTTAGGTGCAGGTGCTCCATTTTATGATCTGATGGTCGAGCCTTTGTTCTTTGCGATCCTTGCATTTCTCTTTTTTGCTTTGTTGTGCAGTTCTTTGATGGTCTATCTTCGCACCTGGCGCTTCTGGCGCAGGAGTTGAACTGGAGCGATTATCTGAGGCAATACAAGCTGAGTTGGCCGGCCTGTGCAGGGGCGGAGTCAGGATTTGAACATGGGGGAGGGGGCAGGTCTAGTTGATAAAAAAATCGGTCTAGGGCCAATTATCATACTATTGTAATATTGTGTCGCTTTGGCGCTATGAAACATGCTTACATTTGTATTAGCTTGAAATTGCCGATTGCCAATAAGATAAAATAAATATGATATCAATAGTTTTATCAAAGGAGGACTTAGCTGCTAATTCACTTCCAATCTAGATGATATCATGCAGTGTCGAAGAACGTCGCATTCCCTTTTACTCTGAATTAATTTTGACGGTGTTTGGTTGCGCTTTCTCTTCATAACTGCAAGCACTGAGAGTGGTCCTATGAGTGCCAACTTCCTCCATCTCCAAGTGATGATCATGGGTTCAGACATCTATACAAAAAAGGACCAACATCACTCATTTTAGTACAAAGGTAAACGCATATTGCAAAGTCTAGAAAAATGCAATAACATACAACTCCATCACCAACTCAGCTTCACACTTATTATTCTCAACTATCATATTAAAAATATCAAACAAAGTGAAAGAACTAAACAAATTCAATAACAAACGACGAAGGAAGGGGCCGCTTGGCTGAGCTAAAACCAAAGTAAAAAAAAAAATTGAGGCAAAAAACCAGAGTAAATGAGCTACACGGGAACTGGGAAGGCGCTACTTGGCTGGGCTAAAACCAAAGTAAATGGGCTACACTGGAACGGGGAAGGGGATGTTATTCGGAGTACGAGCTGTTCATATTGTATTTGAATGTTTGTAAATTCAGAAAGTTGTTTGTGAATTAAAAAATGTTCATGCATTCGACAAATGTTCACGAATTCAAAAAAAGATGTTCTGGCACTCAAGAAATGTCTGTGATCTAAAAAAATGTTTGCGAATACAGAAAATGTTCACAAATTCAAAAAATATTCGTGCACTAAAAAATGACCAGGAATTTAAATATTAAAAATACAAGAATTAAGAAAATCATTTTCTAAAAAATGTTCGTGAATTGTTTTTTATGAAATTTATTTATGCCAAAATTGAAAAAGCTAAAGAATATAAAAAGAAAATTTTGATTTAAAAATAAATTTTCAATTTCATAACATGTTCGTGAATTCAAAATGTTTAGATTAATGTTTTCACAAATTCCAACATTATTCACGAATTTTAAAAATATCAGCATACTCGAAACAGTTGTAAATATGTCAGTGGATTCCAAAATGTTCATTCATGAATTTGAAATATATGGGTCGGTGAAAAAAAACTGGTAAAACGATTTAAATAGAAACACGAAAAAGAAATAAATAAACTGGAGAAAAGAGAGAAATAACTGCTTGGGCTGGCGCAGTGACGCGCAAGAGGTGGTACCGGTTTATAACCTATTTGCCGCCCGATGCAGCAAATAGGATTTTCCATGCGCTAGTTCCATCAGCACACAACGAAGGCCTAAAAAAAGGGAGCTGCAACGATCAGCGCCACTTGGCGCGCTCACAGCCATTTGCCACGTGTCGCGCTCTGGACGCTTCCTCCGAATTTTATTTTTTTATTTTTACGCACGCGTTTTCAGCTTTTTAAAAGGTTTTTTTTCGGGTTTTTTTGACGTTTTGGTTTTTTACCGTCTTCCCTAGCTTTTCGACCAAAAACTTTTTTTGGAATTTTTTTTTGCGCAAAAAATGCATTTTTTTCGCGAGAGTCATGATTTTGTTTTCGCGAGAGGCACGGCCGTGCCTCTTGGAAACGAAAAAAACGTGTTTTCTGTTTTTTT